>NC_054066.1:18277016-18291098 GCF_017639655.2 Falco naumanni | reverse complement strand
GGGGGAAAATACAGACAGCATGGTTTTCCTACACCGTTCTGCAGCGTGGGAGAGGAAGGGTATGGTGTCCGTGCAGCCACTAGTGTGCATGTTTGTCTGCAGCAGCTGGAATGCTTCAGCTGTGTTTGAGGAGCAGGCAGTTCATCAACCCAGGCCCTCAGTGCTAATCTACATCTCTGTGGGGGAAGGGCAGGCATCTCAGACTCTCTCTTTACAGATGGCTACAAACCAAGACGCAGCATCATCTTTGCTAGCTGGAGTGCGGGAGACTATGGAGCTGTGGGTGCTACTGAATGGCTGGAGGTACTGTTTCTTTGATAAGACTTCTGCGTGATGACTGCGGGGTTGTGATTTCCTGTTCTGTGGATTAAACATCCTGGTGTTTTAGTGCTACTCCTGACCTTGAAATACTTGTTTTGTTCTAGGGGTACTCTGCCACGCTGCATGCGAAAGCCTTCACTTACATTAACTTGGATGCTGCAGTCCTAGGTAACCTGCTACTCTTTAAGTTTCTTGAAACTGAGTGGGACTGGAATAGCTTGACACATCCCTTAACCTGGGGTTGATGCTGCTGTTTGGCTGAAGCCTGGAGGCAGCTCTGCTAGGTCTCAGTAGACTGTCCTGTGTCAGTTGAAGATCCTTTGTCAACAAGCTGAAGATCAGTTGTTGCTCAGTCACAGGGCTGAGCAGCTCCAGCAGTAGTGGTTAATTGTGCCAGCATGTCAAACACCCTTTCGTTTTTGCAGGCTTCAGCCACATGAAGATTTCTGCCAGCCCATTGCTGTACACGTTGCTGGAGAGAACTATGAAGGGGGTGAGTTGAAAGGTCTTGGGCTAGTCAAGGTGACTGTAGTCATAAAGAGGAGCTGAAAGCAGCCAGAGCTGTGCAGGGTCACTTTCCCCAGCTAACACCTTCTGAGGAGAAAGGGCTGAGCTACTCTGGAGGGCCCTGTCTGAAGTCAGCTGGGCTCTGGGAATTGCAGTTCATGCATGCATAATCTAAAGTCAGCAAATGCCACAGTTCAGTGGGAGGTGAATGGCTGTCCTGCATGAACCATGCCTGTGTGAAGAAAGGTCAGGGGAGCACCTGACTCTGGCATCTGCACAGCAATGCAAGCTCCAGGATGGACCTGGAAGCCCAAGCAGAGGTCAGAACAAGTGCAGTGACTGTCATCTCTGCAGGTGAAGGACCCAACAAAGGATTCGGGAAGCCTGTATGACAGAGTTGGCTCTGACTGGGTAAAAACAGTGTAAGTACTGTCATCCTGCTCCTTGGGGAAGCATATATCCATAAAGGCATGAACTAACTAGTTTCTGCTGTTTGTGCTGGGGTGTGCAGTTAATGTTCCTTTTTGCTTCAGGTTGAAAATGCCAAAGAGGCAGGAGCAGTTGGTGCCCTAATGTACCTGGACCCCTCCGAGTACAAGGACACAGATGATCTTGTCCCCTTGTCTGGGGTGGGCTGTACCTGCTGCAATGGGGTCAAACAAGTGTCAACACTAAAACAATAGCTGTGCTTAGTGCTGCCCTCAGCTGCCTGTAGGCAGCCCAGACACCTTTTTGTAGGGCAAAACAGCCTTGTACAAAGGCCACTGGCCAGAAAGAAATGGATGAGCAGGTGGGACTCCTTACCAGAGCCAGTCTTGTCTGGACAGAGTAGTCCATTTGGCTCAGAGCTTCAATGCTAGAGCTTCTAGCTTTTCTCCTGGGATGTCCAAACTGGTTGGTACCTTCTCAAAACTTGTCTTTTGCAGTGTTCCCCTTGGTCTGGATAATGCAGCATTCCCTTTCCTGGCCTACTCGGGAATCCCAGTGGTTTCCTTTGGTTTCTGCAATGTAAGTATTATCTGCCTGCCTGGTGTGCTCCTTTTGTGGAAGGTGCTGTAAGGACATCTGCTCTCCAGGATGGCAGAGCACAAGGTGCCGGTCCCAAGCTCATTGTTTGTGCAAGAGCCTCTCGGGGGAAGGCGATGCAATCTCAACCTGGTGGCTGTGGCAGTGCTTGCTGTGAAGACTGCTCATGGGGCATGGTTGGCCTACAGTCTCCATTCCAGAGTCCTGAACACTTGTGTTTTGTTAGGAGAGAGGGCACTTGCTTTTATGGAAGCTCAGGTGTCAATGATTTAGAAGCTAAAAGCACCAAGATGATGTCAAGCTGTTGCTGCTTTGGTGAAAGACTACTACAGCCTGCTGGTCAGCAAGCAAAGTGCATTGGGGAAGCAGTACCATTGGCCAGAGCAAGTTCTAACTCACACTGTTCAGGTCTGCTGCTGCAGCTTGAGGCTGGCAGAAACTGCATCAGCCAAGCAGCCTGCTCTATTACTGCATGTGTGTAGCTGGGAGCCTTTGCTAACAGGTTTCTCTGCTTATGAATTGCTTGGATTTTGGTAGCGTCAGACTTTTTTCCACAAAAAAACCTGGAGTTATCCTGCCAAGAAGGGTTGGAGGGTACTGCCAGCACGTACCAGACTGGGTGCTGGGGTTTGCCCGCCTGCACTTCTGCAGTGAACTCCGAGGCGGGGCAAAAGTCTGTATATCTTTGAGTCCAATAAACTAGCAGAGCATCCAGCTGATAACTGGAGACTGTGAGGGATGAGATGCAGGAGCTCCGTTCCCTGTGCTTTGAAGTTTTGCCGTTAAAGTCTCACTACTTAGCAACACAAGGAGATGAGATGTGGTGGAAGTAGCAAGCAGACTGTAGGGAGGCGAAATATCCTAGCTGATGAAGCACTCTTGCCTAACTTCAGTGCCTTCTTTCTTGCAGAAAGATAAGGAATATGCTTTCTTGGGCACTACTGAGGATACCATGGAGAACCTGAAGAAGATTGACAAGTTGTCTGCTCTTATGCGTGCTGCTGCAGAAGTTGCTGGACAAATAGCTCTCAGGCTGACCCATGATCATGAGCTCTTCCTGGACTTCGAAAGATACAGTGAAGAATTGCTAGCATTCCAGGAGAAAATTTTTTACTACAATCAGGAAGTGAGGGTAAGAAAAGGGCTCTGAGTGCACTGAATTCCTGTAGGCTGTCATGGGGCTGTGTGTTAATAAGGCTCTGCTGCCAGTGGATACAACAGGGTAGACATCTTCCTCTTTTGGGCACAAACGTGTAGCAATGTGTGACCTGAATCAGTGTTCCTTATAGAGCAGTGCAGGCAGATTTAGCTAATCCGGCAGTGGTGAGCTCTTGAAATGGATGTGGATGGTTTCTTGTCTGGTTATCATTCACAGCAGAGTGCAGCTTTGCATCTCATTTGCACCTCTGCTGAAAGCCCACAAGAAACTGTGGGTGGGGAGAGACGTCACTGAGCTCAGTGACCTCAGAAGAGCCTGCCAGGAACTTGCTCTGCTACTTGATTAAACTGGCAAAAAAAAAAAACCAAAACCAAAAAAACCCCGCTTGCTCTTGGTGAGAGAGCAGCAGCAAAAGAAGAAAATCAGGTTTGCTAACGGATTCTCCCTCACAGGCACTGGGGCTGACCTTGAACTGGCTGTTTTTCGCCCGTGGTGACTTTCAGCGAGCTACAGATGCACTGAGAAGAGACATCGCAAACAGCGACAGGGAAGACAGGGTTGTCCGCAGAGCCCTGAATGACAGGATCATGAAGGTGGGTAGCTACAACTGGTTTTCCTTCCTTCATAAAGGGAGTGCTGGCTGGGATCGGCCTCTTTCTTAGAAGCCGTGGGCACTGTGCAGACCAGCATCTCTTCCACTTGTTTAGTGTCAACGGGACCAACTTTTGCACTTGCTATCGGGAGAGGGTCTGGCCGTTGCAGAGCTGCTGGAAGAAAGGACTTAGTGGGGATCAGAATTTGGGAGCTCATGATGGGACAGATTAGGAAAGAAAACCTTGGGAGGTGAGAGTATAACTCTAAATTTGCACCTCTACTCCAGGTGGAGTATGACTTCCTCTCCCCATACGTCTCACCACAGCGTGCTCCCTTCCGCCATATCTTCTTTGGCAAAGGCTCCCACACCCTGCAGAGTCTGCTGGAAAACCTGCAGCTGCTGACAGTCAGCAGGGACAGCGTGGATGTGAACGAGCTGCAACAGCAGTTGGCCCTAGCAACCTGGACCATTAAAGGGGCTGCCAATGCCTTAGTTGGTGATATCTGGGATATAGACAATGAATTCTAGACATGGGAAACACCTGGTTAAGGTACAGGATTAGGGAAACCCACTCCCTAACATGGCATTATGTTTCTATAGATTATCTGGCAACAAATCTTTTTTGACCAAAGTTGAACATAAAATTTAAATCTGACATTGACAAATTCACAGGAGGCAGTTATAAAGCAGGTACTAAGATTACCATGAAATCTCCTATGATCAGGCTCCCACCTGACCACAGTCCAAACCCATCACGTACAGCTGCTTGTGGGGCTTGCTCTCCAGCATATTTGAAAACTAATAGTTCAGGTGACCCCTGAACTGGTACCTTGAGTGGGGAGGTACCTCACCTATTTAGGTTTTTAATCGTTGGCCCCCTAAACCTAGTGACAAAACAGGCAATGGATTTCTCTTAATGCTTGCAACAAGGATCCATTCTGTGGCAGGGAGCTGCAGAGACCAACCTGCAGTTCAAAAACACAACAACCTAGTAAAAGCCCGCAAGTGCTGGATTATCAGCAAGCTCTGAAGTGCTTGGCCTGCCTTTACTCAGCAGCAGGGTCCCAATGACATCTTGGAAGCTTGCTCCTGCCAAAGCAGGTCTCAATACCCAGGGAAAATGACCCAAAGATTATCTAATTCCCCATTTGTATCCTTAGCTGGCACCTCAGCCAGTCCTGCAGCATTGAGAAATGGCCCTAGACTGGCACTTCAGACCTTGTTGCTCTGGGGCCTTTTGGGAAAATGAGTCTCTTGCTGGCCAAACCCTGTTTGACTGATGTCGTTTTGCAGGATGGCTCTTATTTGGCACTGAGATATTTATTTGTTTATTTATTTATCAGTGACAGTGTTCACTATAAATGGTGTGTTTTTTTTATAGAAGATAATTATCGGAAGCAGTGCCTTCCATAATTATGACAGTTATACTGTCGTTTTTGAATAAAGCAGCATCTGCTATTACAATCAAACATGATACTGGAACTTTGCATTTAAAATAATCTGAACAGGCCCCTCAAAAAAAGTTTTGGAAAACTATCAATTAAGCTTTCTGTGGCAAAAAAACACCCCTCTGGAAGAAACTTGAAGGTGTAAACCTGGTAGCAAGTCTCCGGGTTGCACTCCAAAGTGGTCCTTGAAATGCTGAAAACCTGGGTGGAAACTCAAATATGAAAAATTTGGCTTCCTTGCGGTGTCCATGCCCCTCTGTGGGCTTTAGACTCCGTCTTCACCCCCGTTTCTAGATGCCGTGTGCTTGTGTGGGTAGCACAGCTTCCTTCCTCCGGTGGAGGGGCCTGCTGTGTAGCCCTAGCTCTGCCCACGGCAGCACTGACAAACTTCTTTTACCTCAGCTGAGGCATTTTTTTTGAATGGCAGCTTCCTGCAAACTTCCAGTACCTTATGTATCTTGAAACCTAACTGACATTATCGGGGGCAGTGTCTTCCATAATGTGTAAAGAACCAGGTAGTTTTTGCCTACCACAGTGTTATATCGGAGGCAGTGACCTCCATATGTTGCACTATGGGTGTACGTAATTATCGGGGACAGTGTTTCCCATAATTGTTCTATGCTTATCATGCAAGGTCATCTGCGAAGCTTGATGGTTAGTATCTAACATGGATCAGTTTCCTGCAGTCCTATTTTTTCACTCTCCTGTGGCGATGCAAATACAAACTTCGGTCTGTTATGTACTTCCCTAGATTCTACCTTCTCTAGGCTGAACTGTTTCAAATAGCTGTGCTGTCTTGAAGTGGCTTCCTGCCTCCAGTCACGGGACTGGTGCTTGAATGTTTATAGAAACTAGGCTAATTAGACTGTGTGCTCTGTGATTTAGTAAACTTCCTTCAAATCAGTTACAAAGACTTGGGCAATTAAAGGTGAATGTAGGGCCTGGGGCCGACAGCTGTCTGGAGGGCTCTGGTCATTACTCTGGTGTGTGTGCATACTAAAGAGCCTGGCCTGCTTTGGCACTGAAGTGATGCTGGTGTGCATGCATGGGAAGCTGCTTGCTCCCCAGGTCTCACTGGAAACTCCAGTCTGGCCTCCAGGGTGTTGTGTGGAAGGGTAGAAATCAGTGGCACCTTTCTCACGTTGCCCCTCTGCTCTTTGACCTGAAGCTGAACACTGCTGCTGTGTGACACCTGCTAAACTGTACTGCCTTTTCCCAAAAAGCAGCTAGCTGGCTGTCACCAGCCCTGTGCTCTGCAAACAGTTTGATGTGATGTTAAAACCTAAACCAAGCGAGTGACCTAAGCCCCAGCAGTAGTCCTGGAGGGAAAGAACACTGTTCATCGGGAGCAGAGACCTGGGCCTCCCCAAGGAGCAGGCAAGCACGAGCCCCCCAGCCCCGTTACTGAGCTCAGTACTCACCAACTTGGAGGGTTGGATTTTCCTTATGTCCAGGCTTGTGCAGCTCCTTGCACTTCCTTAACTACCCTGCTGTCTGAGGCATGTGTACAACCCCGCCTGTGTTGGTTTGCTAGTGACACTCCTCTGGGTGGCATTTAAGAGCTGCTGTCTGGGACTTCTCACTGTAGTTAGTGTTTGCATGTATCCTGATGTCAGACTTAATCTTGCGCTTTATAGCCAGCAGAGAAAGATCCAGCCTGTCTTATGGCTAAGCATTGCAACTGTGACTACTGGGATGTCGGGCTGTGTTGCTGTGTGCTGGCATGTGGCTGGTATGGGGTGCTAAACCCCGTTGCTGGATTACCTGCTGTCTGCTTGAATAAAGTTTTGAAGCGTGAACACTTGACTCCTCGTGTGGGTTCTTGCAAAGCTGTGATGCTGTTGTGGTCACAGGTGAGCTCGGGCAGCTGGAGGGAGACTGCTCTCCTGCCTGATCAGGGCTGGGAAGTGGCAGCTCCGGTACCACCTTGTTGGCATGCGATAGCACCATCCAAGCTCGCTGCGCTGCTCGGCCCCGAGGCCTCCTCGCTGCAGGCGATGGGGATGAGGATTCTGGCAACGAGGTGGAGGAGCAAGGTATGCGAGCTGTGCGGCCACCCCTGTCTTTTCACGGCCCTGTCCTGCCTGCTGCCTCTTGGTTACCGCCGTTGACCCCCTAAAGAGCCTGCAGCGTTGGGGTGGAGGTCGGGAGGAGGAGGATGACATGTCAGACTTCCAACGGCCCCGGCTTTGCAGGTCTCTGCTGCTGGGAAGGTGGCAGGGCAGGGCTGTGGGTGACTGTGTCTGTCTCCCAGGAAGCCAGAGTTGTCCTCCACCTTGTCCCTGCTCCTCATCACCATCCTGGAGCTCCCCCCGGGCCCAGGTACGTGGTTACTGACTGCTAAGAGCCCCAGAGAGCCCTGGCAGAGCAGAAGCTGCGCCCCCAGCCCCCAGGCGCCTGCACCGGTGAGACCGCGCTGGTCTGGGGCTTTGCATTTTAAACTGCGCAGCGTTTCTGCTGTGTTTCCCCGTCCCTGGCGCCGGTCTCGCCTCCTGCTTTACAAACACGGTGCCGTGAAGATGCGCTCCTTATGGGCTGTCCCGGCATAGCTCTGGTCCCTCCTCTTCCAACAGGGATGATTTACTTGTTGGAAATGCGTTGTTTCCCGCATCTCCCTGCCCAGACCTGGCAGGGCTCCCCTCCCTGCAGTGCCTGTGCGAGGCACCCCAGAGGCCGGGCCGGGGCGGCGCGGAGCGCTGCTGCGGCAGCCAGGCAGAGCCAGCCCCGCCGGGGCAGGTGGGGGGTGGGGGTGCAGCCCCTCCCCACGCACCTGGGAGCAGCGGCTGGACAGCCCGTGCACCGGCCCCCGCCCCGGTCCTGCAGCGGAGCGGCCCCGCGGCCTGGCGCTCTGTCCCGGGGTGAGTCTGCCCGCGTCCGCCTGTCCGGGCCCGCGCCCCGCTCCTCACCCGTCTGTCCGTCCGTCCCCAGGCCCCCCGCCGCTACGTGACGCGGCGCCTTTAAGAGCGGGGCCGGGGCCCGGCCGGGCGCGCGCCGCCCCGGGAGCTCGCGCCGGCAGGAGGAGGCGGCGACGGCGGCGGCGGGGTAGGGGGCGGCGGCGCTCCGGCAGCGCGGCTCGGCGGGGCCGCGGCGGGGGGCGGCCCCGGGAGGGGCTCCCCCAGCGTGCGGGGCCGGGGAGGGGACCGGGGCCGGGACCGCGTGCACCATCCGGGGGCAGGGGGCGAGCGGAGCCCCGGGGGCGCCGGAAGGCGGGGGGGCTGAGCCCGGCGGTGCCGGAGGGTGGCGGGGTGGCCCCGGGGGTGCAGGAAGAGGGGGGCTTCTCCCGGGGGGGTGCAGGAGGCGGGGCTGGGGGCGCTGCCCCGCGGCCAGGAGCTGGTGGCCGCCGGCGGCGGGGAGCCGGGAGGCGGCGGGAGGCCGGGGGGTGGCGGCGGCCCGGGCCGGTGGCACTGGGTGCCGCTGGGGGAGCGGACGAGCCTGCAGGAGTGGGGCGAGCGGCCGGGGCCGGTGACCGCCGTCGGCAGCCCCAAGCCGGGCGCGGAGCCGCGGCGGCCCCGGGAGCGGGGGCCGGCCCGGGCGCGGCGGCGGGCGCGGGGCGCGGGGGAAGGGGCGGCGGGGGAAGCGTTGGGCAGCCCCGGGGCGCTGCCGCCGCGGCGGGCGCGGGGCGCGGTGCGGGGGGTGCAGGAGCACGGCCCCAAAGCGGGGGCAGGAGCAGGGCCTGAGCCGGCGGGCGCAGCAGGAGCGGGGCGGGGGGGCGGCGGGAGGCGAGCCCCCCAGCCCGCGCCCGCTGGTGGGTGCGGCGGGGCCGGCAGGAGGAGGGGGAGGCCCGGGGCGGGGTGCAGGAGGAGGGCGAGCTCTACCCGGGGGAGCAGGAGCGCCCCGGCAGCAGCCCCGGCTCGCGGACCCCGGCGCCCCGGCAGAGCCGCCGCAGGGCTGCCCGGGTGTGAGGCCGTCGCCA
The DNA here is from genome assembly GCF_017639655.2 of Falco naumanni. Taxonomy (NCBI): domain Eukaryota; kingdom Metazoa; phylum Chordata; class Aves; order Falconiformes; family Falconidae; genus Falco; species Falco naumanni. The sequence continues at coordinate 18,282,129 of NC_054066.1, read as the reverse complement.
GCCCCCGGTGCCCGCTGCCCCACGGGGGACCCCACCTGCGCCCCGGCCGCCGCCGGCGTCGAGCGGCGCACCCCGCCCCGGCGGGCAGGCGGGCACATCCTGCCTGGCATGCCGGCTGTCCCGGGAGCCACCGTGCCTGTCCTCTCCCTGCGGTGACGCTGCAAACCCGGCGCAGGATGCAGTGGCGGTGAGCACGGAGGTAAGGAGCGAGGCGCGACCCCTTGCTGGGGGGAGATGCGAGGGTCGGGGGGGGCGGGTTTGGGCCTTGGCACTGCAGCTCTGCCGGGCTGGCGTCTGCCCGCTGCGCTTTGCTGGGCGCTGCTGGCACCGTGCCCTGCAGCGCTGTGGGCTCTGCTGGTGCTGCCATCGTGCCCAAGTGCCGCAGGGCCGCTGAGTGCCAGCAGGTCGCACACCCGGCCACTGTGCTCGGGCCTGCCAGGGCAGAGCTGGTGCGAGTGGGTGCCCAGTGCCCTTGAACCCTCCCAAACGGCAGCAGAAGCTGGGGGAAGGTTTGTTTTCTTCCTGGAGGAAGGGCGGCTTTGCTCTGCTTCCTCTTCCCCAGGCTCGTGGGAGCTAGGGCTGAACAGAGCATCCTTGTCCTCTGCGGCCAGCCCCGCGCCTCGGGGTGTTGTGCTGCTGCTGAAACCCAGAGCAGCTGAGGTGCGGGGAGCTCAGCGGGCGGCACCGTGGCTGCGTCCCACCACATTGCCGCAGGTTTTTCTCCAAATGCTCAGGACTCTTTGGGTACTTTTTGGTCTTTGTTTTGCTTTCTTTAATAAAACCTTTAAGTTAAACCTGGTAAGGTGGTGCTGACAGCCCGGGTGAGGATCCCACCTCACCAGGAGGACCCTGCTCGACCTCTCCCGGCACAGTCAGACCCCTGACCTGCTCTGCAAGCAGCAGCTGGGGAGGGGGTTTGCAGCGTCTCTGCCCACGGAGCCGCTGCCAGCCAGGGGCTGGAGGCCGTGCCGGGCTGGGCTGTCTGGGCAGGGCAGGCTGGGGCAGAGCCTGGCTCCGGCGCTTCCCCACGCACTCGCCTCCCTGGGGCCGCCTTGGCGCAGTGTTCCCTGGGGTGCCCCAGCACCGCTGGACTCTGGCACCCCGCAAGGTGGGTTCCTTCTTGTGGGGTGCTGCATGTTCTGGGGGCCTACGCATCCCTCCTTTACTCAGCCCTTTGCTGAGCTGGCTCAGAGCAAAGCTCTCCAACACAGTTTTGCAGTACCGGGCTTTGCAAACTCTCCTAAAACCAGGACCTGCCCAGAGGGGTGTGTCTGAGCAGGTCTGTGCTGTCAGGCCTGTCTTGAGGGAGGGGGTCCAGGATGGACCCCAAGTGCTGAGGGTGCAAGCCCTGGTCCCGCTGCCGGCCCTGAGGCCACTGCTCCGTGCAGGGAGCTGGGCAGAAGCAGCGTCTGCACCCCCATCCTGGCGTGCCAGGGCCCGGGGGTGAGGGGTGGGGGCCGTGCAGGCTGTGCAACCTGTTACCAACCCCTGGAGCTACTGGGGCCTCATTAGCCCGGTATTCGTTAGCGCAGGGTGTGGGCCAGCCCTGCCTGCGGGTATTGTGGGTATGGTGGGGGGCTGGCGATGCTTCCCCTCCTCCTCCTCCTCAGGCATCTGCTAGCCTGCTGTCCCAACAGGCCTTCCTGGGCAGAGGAGCAGCTCCCACAGGACCAGGAACTGCTGTGGGCTTGTAGCTGACCCCGTCCCTGCCACCCTGCAGACCAGACCTTGCTCTGTGCCTCAGTTTCTCTGCAAGAGGCCTCATCCTGCCCCTGGAGCACCGGGGTTTTGACTCCACTTGTGTCCACGAGGGATGGCAGCTGCCTGGGGCAAAGCATCCCAGGGGCATTACCCACTCATATGGCTTTGGGGGGGCAGGAGGGGGCTCTGCCCCCCCCACAGCCCCTGCTGGAGCAGGAAAGCTGTAAGGAGAAAGTCTTGCTCCAGCCCTCTGCTGAGCAGCCCTGGGGGGCCACTGCCCACGCCGCAGCCTGGCTAATTAGACCGTTAATTAGTGCTGATGACTAGCAGATGCTGGATGGTCTGGCCAGGGTGCTGCTCAGCTCTGGTGCTGGGGAACTCGGGGGTTTAGCCTTCAGCCCCCCACGTCTCGGAGTCCCAGCACAGAGGGGAGATGCTGAGGCATGGACGTGGCTTTGTGCCCATCTGTCCTGAGACCAGGCAAACTCATTTCATGCCAGCTGCAGCCTACCCCAGTGGCATGTCCTGCAGGGGTGTAGAGATGGGGGTGCCACTGGCAGCACCCTTAGGGCAGAGGGGCTGGCTGGACCCAGGGCTCAGAGCATTTGCTAGTGCCCCCCTTCCCTGGCAGGACCTGGGGGCAAAGCCCACCCATGTCCCAGGGCTGGGGGTGCAGCTCCACAAAGGCTTGTTCAGCTGCCTGGGCAGGGCAGGGCTGGCCCTGAGTTTGGGGAGATGTTCCCACCCTTTACCCCCCAGGGAGTCTGGAGGGGTGGGCAGACTGGGGGTGCTGCGCTGGAGGTCCCATCCTGACCTCTCCTTCCTGCTTCACCCCAGGGGGACCCCACAGCTGGTGTCACCACAGCCCTGCCTGCCCCATGGCTGAGCCCTGACGTCGTGCCCCCTCACACACTGCCCAGCTTGCTGTGACGTTGGGGCTGACACTGCTGAGGGACCCCCAGGTGAGACGAGGCGGGGGGGTGGCAAGCACTGCGGCAATGTCCCCACCAGGGCAGCATCCTTGGGTGCATTGACACCCAAGCTCTGTGATGCCAAGGCTCAGTGACGCCAGGCCTGCTGTCCTCTCCCCCTCTCTGGCACTGCCTGTGGGCACGGAGCCCAGGGCAGGCAACGTGGGAAGGCTGCTGTGGGTGCTGAGGGGGTGTTGCTTTCCCTGCTTGTCCCCCAAAACACCGCACCATGTCCCCGCCTTGATGGGAGAGCTCAGGGCTGAGGTGGGCATCAGCTGCAGGGTCAGTAATTCCTGCCTGTCCCCTGCCTGCGCCGGGGAGTTGGGAGGCGCAAGGCGGGCTCAGCCTGCCCTGGCTCGACCTGCAGAGGGGATTTAGTGGAGGAAAGAGGCTTACGGAGGGGATTGGGGTTGCGCCGGGCTCTGTGGGCGTGCAGGGGCCCTTGCCCGCCTGCATCTCTCCTGCCCAGGTGGCTACTGCTGCAGGCAGGGGCTCCGAGCAGGGGACGGTCCGTGCCAGCGAGCAGGATTGGGCCATGGGGCTGGGCTCTGGGAGCCCAGAGATGGCAACGGAGGGGAACCTGGCACCCCGGCCTCCCCGGCCACCCCCACCGCGGGGCTCGCCAGCCCTCCGTGCCGGCCCCCCAAGACCTCTTGCTTGCCTGAGCCAGCCCAGCAAGCAGCATCAGGTGCCAGCACCGAGGGAGATGAAACACCCACCGGTATGGGGTCCTGCAGCGGGGATGTGGGGGTGGCACAACCCAGCAAGGGGCTGGGGACGGTTCCCGGGGAGCCGGGTGGCAGCAGCATCCCCGGGGGTGGGCAGGATGCAGCCGGCAGCCCCACCTCTGGTGAGAGCAGCGTGTGTTTGTATGCGTGGGTATGTGCATGATGTGTGTGCCCACACGCCTGCGCCGGGGAGTGTGTCACCGCAATTTGGGGCCGCCCCCGGGGCCCCGCCAGGGCTGAGTGAGCCAGCCTGGGGTGCCACCGCAGCCGCCCTGCTGCTGTCGCAGCTGGTGAGATCACTTCCAGGTGACAGGGCCACCAGGAAGGTGGCAAGCTGGCTGTCACAGCGAGCAAGGTGATGTGCCAGAAGGTGAGTGGGAGACCCTGTCCCCTGTGGGAGCTTGTTTTCGAGACCCACCACTTCCCAGGGTCTTCTGTGGGGGGGGTGGAGGCATGGAGGGTGGGTGCAGGGCACTGGGGATGCTGTGGCCCTGGTCCCCAGGGATGCTGGAAGGGGTGCAGGGTCAAGCGTGGTGTCCCAGCGGGCTGGGGAGGTCTGGTGTCCCTAGGGAGGGGAGGGATAACCTGTGGTCAGTGTGACTGTCACCACCCTGGGGGGAGCTGGGGACAGCATGCCCCATCTGGCAGCTGTCATTGTGGTGGGAGCCCCCCCGGGATGGGAATTGCAGGCAGCTGGGTCAGGGATGACATGGCACTATGCCATCTGTCTGCTTGCGGGGGACCTCGTCGTTTGGGTTTCAGCTGAGCCTGGGCAGGTCAGGAGGACCCGATGCGTGGGGGGGTGTGACCGGAATCCATGCCCAGGGCTGTGAGGACAGGGGCTGTCCCCTCTCTGCTTGGGGACCCGACAGCATCGCTGTCACTGGGCAGGCTGGTGAGGGTTCGGGGCAGCCAGGGCCGGAGGGAAGGTGGCATAGCACGTGCATCAGTCACCGGCCTGTGGCGTGCCAGCGCGGTGACGCCGGCGGGCCGCACGCAGGGGCGGCTGGCTGCTCCCACGCCGCGGGCTCGCCTGCCTCGGCTCTGCAGCTGAGCTCACCTCCGTGGTATGGCAGGAGGAGCTACCGAGGGGCTGCCCCCTCCCGGTCCCCCCCCCTCCGCGGGATTGGGGGTGTTTCTCTGGGGGGGTGCAGTGGGCTCGTACCCCCTGCCCTAGCACGGTGACAGCCTGGTGTCACTTGTCTGGCTACACCGGGGTCTATGGGGCTGGGGGGGTAGGGGAAGGGGTGGTGGTTGTGGGAGCAATTCTAGGGGTCGGGATGGGTTGTTGTGCCCCGTGGTGTTGGCATGAGAAGCAAATTGTCCCTGGGGCTGTGCCAGGCCCCAAAGGACAGGCAGGTCCTAGGGGTCTAGTGGGGGGCTGCAGACACCACCCCACCACCCCCCCCCCCCCCCCCCGGTGCAGCTCTGGCCCAGGGGGCTCCGAGGGGCGCCGTGGCTGGGCAGTGCTGGGGTATGGGCCAGTCCCCATGTGCAGGTGGGAGGTTCCCCATCTAGGGGGAGGCTTCCCAGTGCCACCTGCCACTGCTGGGAACTGTGCCCAATGCAGTGCCTGGCGGAGGTCTAGGAGACCCCCAGCTCCTTGCGAGGGGGGTGCGGGGAGGGGATTGATCCTGGGAGTAGTCGTCCTGGCATGCCCCCCGGGTCCCCATCCCTGGCAGTGCCCGGTGGGGCCTGGCTGCTCTCACAGCC